>NW_027590185.1:452500-477500 GCF_964213995.1 Mustelus asterias
TCACTGTCTGTGTGTGTCAGTGTGTATCACTGTGTGTGTGTCAGTGTGTATCACTGTGCGTGTGTGGTTCAGTGTGTATCACTGTGTGTGTGTGGGTCAGTGTGCATCACTGTGTGTGTGCTTGCCAGTGTGTGTGAGTCTGTCAGTGTCCATGTGTGTATAACTGTGTGCGTGTGTGGGTCAGTGTGTATCGCTGTGTGTGTCGGATCAGTGTGCATCACTGTGTGTGTGTCTGTGGGCCAGTGTGTATCACTGTGTGTGTGTGGGTCAGTATGTATCACTGTGTGTGTGTGTGTGTGTGTGTCAATTTGCATCACTGTTTGTGGGGTCAGTGTGCATCACTGTGTGTGTGGGTCAATGTGTATCACTGTGTGTGGGTCAGTGTGTATTACTGTGTGTGTTTGTGGGTCACTGTGCATCACTGCGTGTGTGTGGGTAGGTGTGCATCACTGTGTGTGTGTGTATCAGTGTGTGTCAGTTTGTCAGTGTCCATGTGTGGGTCAGTGTGTATCACTGTGTGTGTGTGTGTGTGTGTGTGTGTGTGTGTGTCAGTGTGTGTGAGTCTGTCAGTGTCCATGTGTGTGTCAATGTGTATCACTGTGTTTGTGGGGGTCAATGTACATCACTGTGTGTGAGTGTGTGTGTATCACTGCGCGTGCGTGGGTCAGTGTGCATCACTGTCTGTGTGTGCCAGTGTGTATCACTGTGTGTGTGTCAGTGTGTATCACTGTGCGTGTCTGTGTCAGTTTGTATCACTGTGTGTGTGTGTGTGTGTATCACGTTGTGTGTGGTTCAGTGTGTATAACTGTGTGTGTGTGTGGGTCAGTGTGTATCACTGTGTGTGTCGCATCAGTGTTCATCACTGTGTGTGTGGGGGTCAGTGTGTATCACTGTGTGTGTGTGGGTCAGTATGTATCACTGTGTGTGTGTGTGTGTGTCAATGTGCATCACTGTTTGTGGGGTCACTGTGCATCACTGTGTGTGTGTGGGTCAGTGTGTATCACTGTGTGTGGGTCAGTGTGTATCACTGTGCGTGTGTGTGGGTCACTGTGCATCACTGTGTGTGTTTGTGTATCAGTATATGTGAGTTTGTCAGTGTCCATGTGTGTGTCAGTGTGTATCACTGTCTGTGTCTGTGTGGGTCATTGTGTATCACTGTTTGTGTGTGGGCCAGTACGCATCACTGTGTGTGTGTGGGGGGGGGGGGGGGGGTCAGTGTGCATTACTGTGTGTGTGTGTATCAGTGTGTGTGTGTCTGTCAGAGTTCTTGTGTGTGTGTCAATGTGTATCACTGTGTGTGTGGGGGTCAGTGTACATCACTGTGTGTGTGTTTCTGTGTGTCAGTGTGCATCACTGTACGTGTGTGGGTCAGTGTGTATCACTGTGTGTGTGTGTGTGTGTGTGTGGGTCAGTGTGTACCACTGTGTGTGTGTGTGTGTGTGGGTCAGTGTGTATCAGTGTGTGTGTCTGTCAGTGTGTATCACTGTGTGTGTGTGTGTGTGTATATATGTGTGTGTATCGCTGTGTGTGTGTGTGTGGGTCAGTGTGTATCACTGTGTGTGTGAGTGGTGCAGTGTGCATCACTGTGTGCGTGTGTGTGTGGGTTCGTGTGCATCACTGTGTGTGTGGGTCAGTGTATCATTTTGTGTGTGTGTGTATCACAGTGTGTGTGTGGGTCATTGTGTATAAATGTATGTGTGTGTGGGTCAGTGTGTATCACTCTGTATGTGGGATCATTGTGCACCACAGTGTGTGTGTGTGTGTGTGTGTATCACAGTGTGTGTGTGTGTGTGTGTCAGTGTACATCAGTCTGTGCGTGTGTGTGTGTGTGTCACTGTGTGTGTCTGTGTGTATCACAGTGTGTGTGTGTGTCAGTGTCTATAACTGTGTGTGTGTGTGTGTGTGTGTATCAGTGTGTGTGAGTCTGTCAGTGTCCATATGTGTGTCCGAGTGTATCACCGTGTCTGTGTGTTTGTGTGTGTGGGGGGGGGGCGGTCAGTGTACATCACCTTGTGTGTGTGGGACAGAGTGTATCATTGTGTGTGTGTGTGTGTGCGTCAGTGCGCATCACTATGTGTGTGGGTCTGTGTATCACTGTGTGTGTGTGGTTCAGTGTGTATCACTGTGTGTGTGTGGGTCAGTGTGTATCACTGTGTGTGTGTGTGGGTCAGTGTGCATCACAGTGTGTGTGTGTGCCAGTTTGTGTGAGTCTGTCAGTGTCCATGTGTGTGTCAATGTGTATCACTGTGTTTGTGAGGGTCAGTGTACATCACTGTGTGTGTGTGTGTGTGTGTGTGCGTGTGTGTATCACTGCGCGTGCGTGGGTCAGTGTGTATCACTGTGTGTGTGTGGGTCAGTGTGTATCAATGTCTGTGTGTGTCAGTGTGTATCACTGTGTGTGTGTCAGTGTGTATCACTGTGTGTGTGTGTGTGTGTGTATCACATTGTGCGTGGTTCAGTGTGTATAACTGTGTGTGTGTGTGTGCCAGTGTGTATCACTGTGTGTGTGTGGGTCAGTATGTATCACTGTGTGTGTGTTTGTGTGTGTGTCAATGTGCATCACTTTGTGTGGGTCAGTGTATACCACTGTGTGTGTGTGGGTCAGTGTGCATCACTGTGTGTGTGTGGGTGAGTGTGTATCACTGTGTGTGTGTCAGTGTGTATCATTGTGTGTGTGTGTGTGTCAGTGTGTATCACTTTGTGTGGGTCAGTGTATACCACTGTGTGTGTGGGGGTCAGTGTGCATCACTGTGTGTGTGTGGGTGAGAGTGTATCACTGTGTGTGGGTCAGTGTGTATCACTGTGTGTGTGTGGGTCACTGTGCATCACTGCGTGTGTGTGGGTCAGTGTGTATCAATGTCTGTGTGTGTATGTGTATCAGTGTCTGTGAGTTTGTCAGTGTCCATGTGTGTGTCAAAGTGTATCACTGTGTGTGTGTGTGTGGGTCAGTGTGTATCACTGTTTGTGTGTGGGTCAGTGTGCATCACTGAGTGTGTGTGTGTGTGGGTCAGTGTGCATCACTGTATGTGTGGCTGAGTGTGTATCACTGCGCGTGTGTGGGCCAGTGTGTATCACTGTGTGTGTGGGTCAGTATGTATCACTGTGTGTGTGTGTGTGTGTGTGTATATGTGTGTGTATCGCTGTGTGTGTGTGTGTGGGTCAGTGTGTATCACTGTGTGTGTGTGAGTGGTGCAGTGTGCATCACTGTGTGCGTGTGTGTGTGGGTTAGTGTGCATCACTGTGTGTGTGGGTCAGTGTATCACTTTGTGTGTGTGTGTGTGTATCACAGTGTGTGTGTGGGTCATTGTGTATAACTGTATGTGTGTGTGGGTCAGTGTGTATCACTCTGTATGTGGGATCATTGTGCACCACAGTGTGTGTGTGTTTGTGTGTATCACAGTGTGTGTGTGTGTGTCAGTGTATATCAGTCTGTGCGTGTGTGTGTGTGTCACTGTGTGTGTGTGTGTGTATCACAGTGTGTGTGTGTGTCAGTGTCTATAACTGTGTGTGTGTGTGTATCAGTGTGTGTGAGTCTGTCAGTGTCCATATGTGTGTCCGAGTGTATCACCGTGTCTGTGTGTGTTTGTGTGTGTGGGGGGGGGGCGGTCAGTGTACATCACCGTGTGTGTGTGGGACAGAGTGTATCATTGTGTGTGTGTGTGTGCGTCAGTGCGCATCACTATGTGTGTGGGTCTGTGTATCACTGTGTGTGTGTGGTTCAGTGTGTATCACTGTGTGTGTGTGGGTCAGTGTGTATCACTGTGTGTGTGGGTCAGTGTGCATCACTGTGTGTGTGTGTGCCAGTTTGTGTGAGTCTGTCAGTGTCCATGTGTGTGTCAATGTGTATCACTGTGTTTGTGGGGGTCAGTGTACATCACTGTGTGTGTGTGTGTGTGTGTGTGTGTGCGTGTGTGTATCACTGCGCGTGCGTGGGTCAGTGTGTATCACTGTGTGTGTGTGGGTCAGTGTGTATCAATGTCTGTGTGTGTCAGTGTGTATCACTGTGTGTGTGTCAGTGTGTATCACTGTGTCTGTGTGTGTCAGTGTGTATCACTGTGTGTGTGTGTGTATATCACACTGTGCGTGGTTCAGCGTGTATAACTGTGTGTGTGTGTGTGTGTGGGTCGGTGTGTATCACTGTGTGTGTCGGATATGTGTGCATCACTGTGTGTGTGTGTGTGCCAGTGTGTATCACTGTTTGTGTGTGGGTCAGTATGTATCACTGTGTGTGTGTTTGTGTGTGTGTCAATTTGCAACACTTTGTGTGGGTCAGTGTATACCACTGTGTGTGTGTGGGTCAGTGTGCATCACTGTGTGTGTGTGGGTGAGTGTGTATCACTGTGTGTGTGTCAGTGTGTATCATTGTGTGTGTGTGTGTCAGTGTGTATCACTTTGAGTGGGTCAGTGTATACCACTGTGTGTGTGGGGGTCAGTGTGCATCACTGTGTGTGTGTGGGTGAGAGTGTATCACTGTGTGTGGGTCAGTGTGTATCACTGTGTGTGTGTGGGTCACTGTGCATCACTGCGTGTGTGTGGGTCAGTGTGTATCAATGTCTGTGTGTGTATGTGTATCAGTGTCTGTGAGTTTGTCAGTGTCCATGTGTGTGTCAAAGTGTATCACTGTGTGTGTGTGTGTGGGTCAGTGTGTATCACTGTTTGTGTGTGGGTCAGTGTGCATCACTGAGTGTGTGTGTGTGGGTCAGTGTGCATCACTGTATGTGTGGCTGAGTGTGTATCACTGCGCGTGTGTGGGCCAATGTGTATCACTGTGTGTGTGTGGGTCAGTATGTATCACTGTGTGTGTGTCAATTTGCATCACTGTTTGTGGGGTCAGTGTGCATCACAGTGCGTGTGTGGGCCAATGTGTATCACTGTGTGTGGGCCAGTGTGCATCACTGTGTGTGTGTGGGGGTCAGTGTGTGTGAGTTTGTCAGTGTCCATGTGTGGGTCAGTGTGTATCGCTGTGTGTGTGTGTGTCTGTGTGTCTGTGTGTCAGTGTGTGTGAGTCTGTCAGTGTCCATGTGTGTGTCAATGTGTATCACTGTGTTTGTGGGGATCAATGTACATCACTGTGTGTGTGTGAGTGTGTGTGTGTGTGTATCACTGCGCGTGCGTGGGTCAGTGTGCATCACTGTCTGTTTGTGTCAGTGTGTATCACTGTGTGTGTGTCAGTGTGTATCACTGTGCGTGTGTGTGTCAGTTTGTATCACTCTGTGTGTGTGTGTGTGCATCACATTGTTTGTGGTTCAGTGTGTATAACTGTGTGTGTGTGTGTGGATCAGTGTGTATAACTGTGTGAGTGTGTGGATCAGTGTGCATCACTGTGTGTGTGTGGGTCAGTGTGTATCACTGTGTGTGTGTGTGGGTCAGTATGTATCACTGTGTGTGTGTGTCAATGTGCATCACTGTTTGTGGGGTCACTGTGCATCACTGTGTGTGTGTGGGTCAGTGTGTATCACTGTGTGTGGGTCAGTGTGTATCACTGTGTGTGTGTGGGTCACTGTGCATCACTGTGTGTGTTTGTGTATCAGTGCGTATGAGTTTGTCAGTGTCCATGTGTGTGTCAGTGTGTATCACTGTCTGTGTCTGTGTGGATCAGTGTGTATAACTGTGTGAGTGTGTGGATCAGTGTGCATCACTGTGTGTGTGTGGGTCAGTGTGTATCACTGTGTGTGTGTGTGGGTCAGTATGTATCACTGTGTGTGTGTGTCAATGTGCATCACTGTTTGTGGGGTCACTGTGCATCACTGTGTGTGTGTGGGTCAGTGTGTATCACTGTGTGTGGGTCAGTGTGTATCACTGTGTGTGTGTGGGTCACTGTGCATCACTGTGTGTGTTTGTGTATCAGTGCGTATGAGTTTGTCAGTGTCCATGTGTGTGTCAGTGTGTATCACTGTCTGTGTCTGTGTGGGTCAGTGTGTATCACTGTTTGTGTGTGGGTCAGTGTTCATCACTGTGTGTGTGTGTGTGTGTGTAGGTCAGTGTGCATCACTGTGTGTGTGTGCATCAGTGTGTGTGAGTCTGTCAGAGCACTTGTGTGTGTTAATGTGTATACTGTGTGTGTGGGGGTCAGTGTACATCACTGTGTGTGTGTGGGTCAGTGTGCATCACTGTCTGTGTGCTTGCCAGTGTGTGAGTCTGTCAGTGTCCATGTGTGTATAACTGTGTGCGTGTGTGGGTCAGTGTGTATCGCTGTGTGTGTCGGATCAGTGTGCATCACTGTGTGTGTGTCTGTGGGCCAGTGTGTATCACTGTGTGTGTGTGGGTCAGTATGTATCACTGTGTGTGTGTGTGTGTGTGTGTGTGTGTGTGTGTCAATTTGCATCACTGTTTGTGGGGTCAGTGTGCATCACTGTGTGTGTGGGTCAATGTGTATCACTGTGTGTGGGTCAGTGTTTATTACTGTGTGTGTTTGTGGGTCACTGTGCATCACTGCGTGTGTGTGGGTAGGTGTGCATCACTGTGTGTGTGTGTATCAGTGTGTGTCAGTTTGTCAGTGTCCATGTGTGGGTCAGTGTGTATCACTGTGTGTGTGTGTGTGTGTGTGTGTCAGTGTGTGTGAGTCTGTCAGTGTCCATGTGTGTGTCAATGTGTATCACTGTGTTTGTGGGGGTCAATGTACATCATTGTGTGTGAGTGTGTGTGTATCACTGCGCGTGCGTGGGTCAGTGTGCATCACTGTCTGTGTGTGCCAGTGTGTATCACTGTGTGTGTGTCAGTGTGTATCACTGTGCGTGTCTGTGTCAGTTTGTATCACTGTGTGTGTGTCAATTTGTGTGCATCACTGTTTGTGTGTGTGTATCACGTTGTGTGTGGTTCAGTTTGTATAACTGTGTGTGTGTGTGGGTCAGTGTGTATCACTGAGTGTGTCGCATCAGTGTTCATCACTGTGTGTGTGGGGGTCAGTGTGTATCACTGTGTGTGTGTGTGCGTGCGTCAGTGCGCATCACTGTGTGTGTGGGTCTGTTTATCACTGTGTGTGTGTGGTTCAGTGTGTATCACTGTGTGTGTGTGGGTCAGTGTGTATCACTGTGTGTGTGTGTGGGTCACTGTGCATCACTGTCTGTGTTTGTGTATCAGTATATGTGAGTTTGTCAGTGTCCATGTGTGTGTCAGTGTGTATCACTGTCTGTGTCTGTGTGGGTCATTGTGTATCACTGTTTGTGTGTGGGCCAGTATGCATCACTGTGTGTGTGTGTGTGGGGGGGGGGGGGTCAGTGTGTATCACTGTGTGTGTGTGTATCAGTGTGTGTGAGTCTGTCAGAATTCTTGTGTGTGTGTCAATGTGTATCACTGTGTGTGTGGGGGTCAGTGTACATCACTGTGTGTGTGTGTGTGTTTCTGTGTGTCAGTGTGCATCACTGTACGTGTGTGGGTCAGTGTGTATCACTATGTGCGTGTGTGTGTGTGGGTCAGTGTGTACCACTGTGTGTGTGTGTGTGTGGGTCAGTGTGTATCACTGTGTGTGTCTGTCAGTGTGTATCACTGTGTGTGTGTGTGTGTGTGTATATATGTGTGTGTATCGCTGTGTGTGTGTGTGTGGGTCAGTGTGTATCACTGTGTGTGTGAGTGGTGCAGTGTGCATCACTGTGTGCGTGTGTGTGTGGGTTCGTGTGCATCACTGTGTGTGTGGGTCAGTGTATCAATTTGTGTGTGTGTGTATCACAGTGTGTGTGTGGGTCATTGTGTATAAATGTATGTGTGTGTGGGTCAGTGTGTATCACTCTGTATGTGGGATCATTGCGCACCACAGTGTGTGTGTGTGTGTATCACAGTGTGTGTGTGTCAGTGTCTATAACTGTGTGTGTGTGTGTGTATCAGTGTGTGTGAGTCTGTCAGTGTCCATATGTGTGTCCGAGTGTATCACCGTGTCTGTGTGTGTTTGTGTGTGTGGGGGGGTGGCGGTCAGTGTACATCACCGAGTGTGTGGGACAGAGTGTACCATTGTGTGTGTGTGTGTGTGTGCGTCAGTGCGCATCACTATGTGTGTGGGTCTGTGTATCACTGTGTGTGTGTGGTTCAGTGTGTATCACTGTGTGTGTGTGGGTCAGTGTGTATCACTGTGTGTGTGTGTGGGTCAGTGTGTATCACTGTGTGTGTGTGTGCCAGTTTGTGTGAGTCTGTCAGTGTCCATGTGTGTGTCAATGTGTATCACTGTGTTTGTGGGGGTCAGTGTACATCACTGTGTGTGTGTGTGTGTGTGTGCGTGTGTGTATCACTGCGCGTGCGTGGGTCAGTGTGTATCACGGTGTGTGTGTGGGTCAGTGTGTATCAATGTCTGTGTGTGTCAGTGTGTATCACTGTGTGTGTGTCAGTGTGTATCACTGTGTGTGTGTGTGTGTGTGTGTATCACATTGTGCGTGGTTCAGTGTGTATAACTGTGTGTGTGTGTGTGGGTCGGTGTGTATCACTGTGTGTGTCGGATATGTGTGCATCACTGTGTGTGTGTGTGTGTGCCAGTGTGTATCACTGTGTGTGTGTGGGTCAGTGTATACCACTGTGTGTGTGTGGGTCAGTGTGCATCACTGTGTGTGTGTGGGTGAGTGTGTATCACTGTGTGTGTGTCAGTGTGTATCATTGTGTGTGTGTGTGTGTCAGTGTGTATCACTTTGTGTGGGTCAGTGTATACCACTGTGTGTGTGGGGGTCAGTGTGCATCACTGTGTGTGTGTGGGTGAGAGTGTATCACTGTGTGTGGGTGAGTGTGTATCACTGTGTGTGTGTGGGTCACTGTGCATCACTGCGTGTGTGTGGGTCAGTGTGTATCAATGTCTGTGTGTGTATGTGTATCAGTGTCTGTGAGTTTGTCAGTGTCCATGTGTGTGTCAAAGTGTATCACTGTGTGTGTGTGTGTGGGTCAGTGTGTATCACTGTTTGTGTGTGGGTCAGTGTGCATCACTGAGTGTGTGTGTGTGTGGGTCAGTGTGCATCACTGTATGTGTGGCTGAGTGTGTATCACTGCGCGTGTGTGGGCCAGTGTGTATCACTGTGTGTGTGTGGGTCAGTATGTATCACTGTGTGTGTGTCAATTTGCATCACTGTTTGTGGGGTCAGTGTGCATCACTGTGCGTGTGTGGGCCAATGTGTATCACTGTGTGTGGGCCAGTGTGCATCACTGTGTGTGTGTGGGGGTCAGTGTGTGTGAGTTTGTCAGTGTCCATGTGTGGGTCAGTGTGTATCACTGTGTGTGTGTGTGTGTCTGTGTGTCTGTGTGTCAGTGTGTGTGAGTCTGTCAGTGTCCATGTGTGTGTCAATGTGTATCAATGTGTTTGTGGGGATCAATGTACATCACTGTGTGTGTGTGAGTGTGTGTGTGTATCACTGCGCGTGCGTGGGTCTGTGTGCATCACTGTCTGTTCGTGTCAGTGTGTATCACTGTGTGTGTGTCAGTGTGTATCACTGTGCGTGTGTGTGTCAGTTTGTATCACTCTGTGTGTGTGTGTGCATCACATTGTTTGTGGTTCAGTGTGTATAACTGTGTGTGTGTGTGTGGATCAGTGTGTATAACTGTGTGTGTGTGTGTGGATCAGTGTGTATCACTGTGTGTGTCGGAACAGTGTGCATCACTGTGTGTGTGTGGGTCAGTTTGTATCACTGTGTGTGTGTGGGTCAGTATGTATCACTGTGTGTGTGTGTCAATGTGCATCACTGTTTGTGGGGTCACTGTGCATCACGGTGTGTGTGTGGGTCAGTGTGTATCACTGTGTGTGGGTCAGTGTGTATCACTGTGTGTGTGTGTGGGTCACCGTGCATCACTGTGCGTGTTTGTGTATCAGTGCGTATGAGTTTGTCAGTGTCCATGTGTGTGTCAGTGTGTATCACTGTCTGTGTCTGTGTGGGTCAGTGTGTATCACTGTGTGTGTGTGTGTGTGTGGGTCAGTGTGCATCACTGTGTGTGTGTGTGTGTGTAGGTCAGTGTGCATCATTGTGTGTGTGTGCATCTGTGTGTGTGAGTCTGTCAGAGTACTTGTGTGTGTTAATGTGTATCACTGTGTGTGTGGGGGTCAGTGTACATCACTGTGTGTGTGTGTGTGTGTGTGTGTCTGTGTGTCAGTGTGCATCACTGTGCGTGTGTGGGTCAGTGTGTATCACTGTGTGGGTCAGTGTGTATCACTGTGTGTGTGTGTGGGTCAGTGTGTATCACTGCGTGTGTGTGTCAGTGTGTATCACTGTGTGTGTGGTGTGTGTGTGTGTATATGTGTGTGTATCACTGTGTGTGTGTGGGTCAGTGTGTATCACTGTGTGTGTGTGAGTGGTGCAGTGTGCATCACTGTGTGCGTGTGTGTGTGGGTCAGTGTGTATCACTGTGTGTGTGTGGGTCACTGTGCATCACTGCGTGTGTGTGGGTCAGTGTGTATCAATGTCTGTGTGTGTATGTGTACAAGTGTCTGTGAGTTTGTCAGTGTCCATGTGTCTGTTAAAGTGTATCACTGTGTGTGTGTGTGTGTGTGGATCAGTGTGTATCACTGTTTGTGTGTGGGTCAGTGTGCATCACTGAGTGTGTGTGTGTGAGTCAGTGTGCATCACTGTATGTGTGGCTGAGTGTGTATCACTGCGCGTGTGTGGGCCAGTGTGCATCACTGTGTGTGTGTGTGTCTGTGTCAGTGTATATCAGTCTGTGTGTGTGTCACAGTGTGTGTGTGTGTGTGTATCACAGTGTGTGTGTGTGTCAGTGTCTATAACTGTGTGTGTGTGTGTGGGTGGGTCAGTGTGTATCACTGTGTGTATGTGGGTCAGTGTGTATCACTTTGTGAGTGTGGGTCCGTGTGTATCAATGTGTGTGTGTGGGCGTCAGTGTGCATCACTGTGTGTGTGTTAGTGTGTATCATTGTGTGTGTGTGTGTGTGTCAGTGTGTATCACTTTGTGTGGGTCAGTGTATACCACTGTGTGTTTGGGGGTCAGTGTGCATCACTGTGTGTGTGTGGGTGAGAGTGTATCACTGTATGTGGGTCAGTGTGTATCACTGTGTGTGTGTGGGTCACTGTGCATCACTGCGTGTGTGTGGGTCAGTGTGTATCAATGTATGTGTGTGTATGTGTACAAGTGTCTGTGAGTTTGTCAGTGTCCATGTGTGTGTCAAAGTGTATCACTGTGTGTGTGTGTGTGTGTGTGTGGGTCAGTGTGCATTACTGAGTGTGTGTGTGTGAGTCAGTGTGCATCACTGTATGTGTGGCTGAGTGTGTATCACTGCGCGTGTGTGAGCCAGTGTGTATCACTGTGTGTGTGTGGGTCAGTATGTATCAGTGTGTGTGTGTGTGTGTGTCAATTTGCATCACTGTTTGTGGGGTCAGTGTGCATCACTGTGTGTGTGGGTCAATGTGTATCATCGTGTGTGGGCCAGTGTGCATCACTGTGTGTGTGTGGGGGTCAGTGTGTGTGAGGTTGTCAGTGTCCATGTGTGGGTCAGTGTGTATCACTGTGTGTGTGTGTGTGTGTGTGTGTGTGTGTGTGTCTGTGTGTGTGTGTGTCAGTGTGTGTGAGTCTGTCAGTGTCCATGTGTGTGTCAATGTGTATCACTGCGTTTGTGGGGGTCAATGTACATCACTGTGTGTGTGTGAGTGTGTGTGTGTGTGTGTGTATCACTGCGCGTGCGTGGGTCAGTGTGCATCACTGTCTGTTTGTGTCAGTGTGTATCACTGTGTGTGTGTCAGTGTGTATCACTGCGTGTGTGTGTCAGTGTGTATCACTGTGTGTGTGGTGTGTGTGTGTGTATATGTGTGTGTATCACTGTGTGTGTGTGTGGGTCAATGTGTATCACTGTGTGTGTGTGAGTGGTGCAGTGTGCATCACTGTGTGCGTGTGTGTGTGGGTTCGTGTGCATCACTGTGTGTGTGGGTCAGTGTATCACTTTGTGTGTGTGTGTATCACAGTGTGTGTGTGGGTCATTGTGTATAACTGTATGTGTCTGTGGGTCAGTGTGTATCACTGTGTATGTGGGATCATTGTGCATCACTGTGTGTGTGTGTGTCTGTATCACAGTGTGTGTGTGTCTGTATCACAGTGTGTGTGTGTGTCTGTGTCAGTGTATATCAGTCTGTGTGTGTGTCACAGTGTGTGTGTGTGTATCACAGTGTGTGTGTGTGTGTCAGTGTCTATAACTGTGTGTGTGTGTGTGGGTGAGTCAGTGTGTATCACTGTGTGTATGTGGGTCAGTGTGTATCACTTTGTGAGTGTGGGTCCGTGTGTATCAATGTGTGTGTGTGGGTGAGTGTGTATCACTGTGTGTGTGTTAGTGTGTATCATTGTGTGTGTGTGTGTCAGTGTGTATCACTTTGTGTGGGTCAGTGTATACCACTGTGTGTGTGGGGGTCAGTGTGCATCACTGTGTGTGTGTGGGTGAGAGTGTATCACTGTGTGTGGGTCAGTGTGTATCACTGTGTGTGTGTGGGTCACTGTGCATCACTGCGTGTGTGTGGGTCAGTGTGTATCAATGTCTGTGTGTGTATGTGTACAAGTGTCTGTGAGTTTGTCAGTGTCCATGTGTCTGTCAAAGTGTATCACTGTGTGTGTGTGTGTGTGTGTGTGGATCAGTGTGTATCACTGTTTGTGTGTGGGTCAGTGTGCATCACTGAGTGTGTGTGTGTGAGTCAGTGTGCATCACTGTATGTGTGGCTGAGTGTGTATCACTGCGCGTGTGTGGGCCAGTGTGCATCACTGTGTGTGTGTGTGTCTGTGTCAGTGTATATCAGTCTGTGTGTGTGTCACAGTGTGTGTGTGTGTGTGTGTGTGTATCACAGTGTGTGTGTGTGTCAGTGTCTATAACTGTGTGTGTGTGTGTGGGTGGGTCAGTGTGTTTAACTGTGTGTATGTGGGTCAGTGTGTATCACTTTGTGAGTGTGGGTCCGTGTGTATCAATGTGTGTGTGTGGGCGTCAGTGTGCATCACTGTGTGTGTGTTCGTGTGTATCATTGTGTGTGTGTGTGTGTGTGTCAGTGTGTATCACTTTGTGTGGGTCAGTGTATACCACTGTGTGTTTGGGGGTCAGTGTGCATCACTGTGTGTGTGTGGGTGAGAGTGTATCACTGTATGTGGGTCACTGTGCATCACTGCGTGTGTGTGGGTCAGTGTGTATCAATGTCTGTGTGTGTATGTGTACAAGTGTCTGTGAGTTTGTCAGTGTCCATGTGTGTGTCAAAGTGTATCACTGTGTGTGTGTGTGTGTGGGTCAGTGTGCATTACTGAGTGTGTGTGTGTGAGTCAGTGTGCATCACTGTATGTGTGGCTGAGTGTGTATCACTGCGCGTGTGTGAGCCAGTGTGTATCACTGTGTGTGTGTGGGTCAGTATGTATCAGTGTGTGTGTGTGTGTGTGTCAATTTGCATCACTGTTTGTGGGGTCAGTGTGCATCACTGTGTGTGTGGGTCAATGTGTATCACCGTGTGTGGGCCAGTGTGCATCACTGTGTGTGTGTGGGGGTCAGTGTGTGTGAGTTTGTCAGTGTCCATGTGTGGGTCAGTGTGTATCACTGTGTGTGTGTGTGTGTGTGTGTCTGTGTGTCTGTGTGTCAGTGTGTGTGAGTCTGTCAGTGTCCATGTGTGTGTCAATGTGTATCACTGTGTTTGTGGGGGTCAATGTACATCACTGTGTGTGTGTGAGTGTGTGTGTGTGTGTATCACTGCGCGTGCGTGGGTCAGTGTGCATCACTGTCTGTTTGTGTCAGTGTGTATCACTGTGTGTGTGTCAGTGTGTATCACTGCGTGTGTGTGTCAGTGTGTATCACTGTGTGTGTGGTGTGTGTGTGTGTGTATATGTGTGTGTATCACTGTGTGTGTGTGTGGGTCAGTGTGTATCACTCTGTGTATGTGAGTGGTGCAGTGTGCATCACTGTGTGCGTGTGTGTGTGGGTTAGTGTGCATCACTGTGTGTGTGGGTCAGTGTATCACTTTGTGTGTGTGTGTATCACAGTGTGTGTGTGGGTCATTGTGTATAACTGTATGTGTCTGTGTGTCAGTATGTATCACTGTGTATGTGGGATCATTGTGCATCACTGTGTGTGTGTGTGTGTGTGTCTGTATCACAGTGTGTGTGTGTGTCTGTGTCAGTGTATATCAGTCTGTGTGTGTGTCACAGTGTGTGTGTGTGTGTGTGTGTGTGTGTGTGTATCACAGTGTGTGTGTGTGTGTGTGTCAGTGTCTATAACTGTGTGTGTGTGTGTGGGTGGGTCAGTCTGTATCACTGTGTGTATGTTGGTCAGTGTGTATCACTTTGTGAGTGTGGGTCCGTGTGTATCAATGTGTGTGTGTGGGCGTCTGTGTGCATCACTGTGTGTGTGTGGGTGAGTGTGTATCACTGTGTGTGTGTCAGTGTGTATCATTGTGTGTGTGTGTCAGTGTGTATCACTTTGTGTGGGTCAGTGTATACCACTGTGTGTGTGGGGGTCAGTGTGCATCACTGTGTGTGTGTGGGTGAGATTGTATCACTGTGTGTGGGTCAGTGTGTATCACTGTGTGTGTGTGGGTCACTGTGCATCACTGCGTGTGTGTGGGTCAGTGTGTATCAATGTCTGTGTGTGTATGTGTACAAGTGTCTGTGAGTTTGTCAGTGTCCATGTTTGTGTCAAAGTGTATCACTGTGTGTGTGTGTGTGTGTGTGGATCAGTGTGTATCACTGTTTGTGTGTGGGTCAGTGTGCATCACAGAGTGTGTGTGTGGGTCAGTGTGCATCACTGTATGTGTGGCTGAGTGTGTATCACTGCGCGTGTGTGGGCCAGTGTGTATCACTGTGTGTGTGTGGGTCAGTATGTATCACTGTGTGTGTGTGTGTGTGTCAATTTGCATCACTGTTTGTGGGGTCAGTGTGCATCACTGTGTGTGTGGGTCAATGTGTATCACTGTGTGTGGGCCAGTGTGCATCACTGTGTGTGTGGGGGGGTCAGTGTGTGTGAGTTTGTCAGTGTCCATGTGTGGGTCAGTGTGTATCACTGTGTGTGTGTGTGTGTGTGTCTGTGTGTCTGTGTGTCAGTGTGTGTGAGTCTGTCAGTGTCCATGTGTGTGTCAATGTGTATCACTGTGTTTGTAGGGGTCAATGTACATCACTGTGTGTGTGTGAGTGTGTGTGTATCACTGCGCGTGCGTGGGTCAGTGTGCATCACTGTCTGTTTGTGTCACTGTGTATCACTGTGTGTGTGTCAGTGTGTATCACTGTGCGTGTGTGTGTCAGTTTGTATCACTGTGTGTGTGTTTGTGTGCATCACATTGTTTGTGGTTCAGTGTGTATAACTGTGTGTGTGTGTGGATCAGTGTGTATCACTGTGTGTGTCGGAACAGTGTGCATCACTGTGTGTGTGTGGGTCAGTGTGTATCACTGTGTGTGTGTGGGTCAGTATGTATCACTGTGTGTGTGTGTGTCAATGTGCATCACTGTTTGTGGGGTCACTGTGCATCACTGTGTGTGTGTGGGTCAGTGTGTATCACTGTGTGTGGGTCAGTGTGTATCACTGTGTGTGTGTGGGTCACTGTGCATCACTGTGTGTGTTTGTGTATCAGTGTGTATGAGTTTGTCAGTGTCCATGTGTGTGTCAGTGTGTATCACTGTCTGTGTCTGTGTGGGTCAGTGTGTATCACTGTTTGTGTGTGGGTCAGTGTGCATCACTGTGTGTGTGTGTGTGTGTGTGTGTGTGTGTGTGTGTGTGTGTGTGTAGCTCAGTGTACATCACTGTGTGTGTGTGCCTCAGTGTGTGTGAGTCTGTCAGAGTACTTGTGTGTGTCACTGTGTATCACTGTGTGTGTGGGGGTCAGTGTACATCACTGTGTGTGTGTGTGTGTGTGTCAGTGTGTCAGTGTGCATCACTGTGTTTGTGTGGGTCAGTGTGTATCACTGTGTGGGTCAGTGTGTATCACTGTGTGTGTGTGTGTGGGTCAGTGTGTATCACTGCGTGTGTGTGTCAGTGTGTATCACTGTGTGTGTGGTGTGTGTGTGTGTATATGTGTGTGTATCACTGTGTGTGTGTGGGTCAGTGTGTATCACTGTGTGTGTGTGAGTGGTGCAGTGTGCATCACTGTGTGCGTGTGTGTGTGGGTTAGTGTGCATCACTGTGTGTGTGTGGGTCAGTGTATCACTTTGTGTGTGTGTGTATCACAGTGTGTGTGTGGGTCATTGTGTATAACTGTATGTGGCTGTGGGTCAGTGTGTATCACTGTGTATGTGGGATCATTGTGCATCACTGTGTGTGTGTGTGTGTCTGTATCACAGTGTGTGTGTGTCTGTGTCAGTGTATATCAGTCTGTGTGTGTGTCACAGTGTGTGTGTGTGTGTGTATCACAGTGTGTGTGTGTGTCAGTGTCTATAACTGTGTGTGTGTGTGTGTATGTGTGTGTGTGTGGGTGGGTGTGTTTGTGGGTGTGTGTATATCACAGAGTCTGTGTGGGCCGGTGTGCATAACTGTGTTCGGGGGTGGGTCAGTGTGTATCACTGTGTGTGTGGGATCAGTGTGCATCGCTGTGTGTGTGGGGGTCAGTGTACATCACTGTGTGTGTGTGTGTGTGTGTGTGTCAGTGTGAATCACTGTGCGTGTGTGGGTCAGTGTGTATCACTGTGCGTGTGTGGGTCAGTGTGTATCAGTGTCTGTGTGTGTCAGTGTGTATCACTGTGTGTGTGTGTCAGTGTGTATCACTGTGTGTGTGTGCGTGTGTGTGTGTGTGTGTGTGTGGGTGCGTGGGTGTGTTTGTGGGTGTGTGTATATCACAGAGTCTGTGTGGGCCGGTTTGCATAACTGTGTTCGGGTGTGGGTCAGTGTGTATCACTGTGTGTGTGGGATCAGTGTGCATCGCTGTGTGATTGTGTGTGTCAGTGTGTATCACTTTGTGTGGGTCAGTCTATACCACTGTGTGTGTGTGGATCACTGTGCATCACGTGTGTATGGATCAGTGTGCATCACTGTGTGTGTGTGTATCAGTGTGTGTGAGTCTGTCAGTGTCCATGTGTGTGTCAGTGTGTACCACTGTGTGTGTGCCACTGTGCATCACTGTGTGTGTGTGGGCCATTGTGTGTCACTGTGTGTGTGTGGGTCAGTGTGTATCACTGTGTGTGTGTGTGTGGGTCAGTGGTTGTCACTGTGTGTGTGTGTGTGAGTCCGTGTGCATCACTGTGTGTGTGTAGGTCAGTGTGTATCACTGTGTGTGTGTGAGTCAGTGTGTATCACTGTGTGTGTGTGGGTCACTGTGCATCACTGTGTGTGTTTGTGTATCAGTGCGTATGAGTTTGTCAGTGTCCATGTGTGTGTTAGTGTGTATCACTGTCTGTGTCTGTGTGGGTCAGTGTGTATCACTGTTTGTGTGTGGGTCAGTGTGCATCACTGTGTGTGTGTGTGTGTGTGTGTGTGTGTGTGTAGGTCAGTGTGCATCACTGTGTGTGTGTGCATCAGTGTGTGTGAGTCTGTCAGAGTACATGTGTGTGTTAATGTGTATACTGTGTGTGTGGGGGTCAGTGTACATCACTGTGTGTGTGTGGGTCAGTGTGCATCACTGTGTGTGTGCTTGCCAGTGTGTGAGTCTGTCAGTGTCCATGTGTGTATAACTGTGTGCGTGTGTGGGTCAGTGTGTATCGCTGTGTGTGTCGGATCAGTGTGCATCACTGTGTGTGTGTCTGTGGGCCAGTGTGTATCACTGTGTGTGTGTGGGTCAGTATGTATCACTGTGTGTGTGTGTGTGTGTGTGTGTCAATTTGCATCACTGTTTGTGGGGTCAGTGTGCATCACTGTGTGTGTGGGTCAATGTGTATCACTGTGTGTGGGTCAGTGTTTATTACTGTGTGTGTTTGTGGGTCACTGTGCATCACTGCGTGTGTGTGGGTAGGTGTGCATCACTGTGTGTGTGTGTATCAGTGTGTGTCAGTTTGTCAGTGTCCATGTGTGGGTCAGTGTGTATCACTGTGTGTGTGTGTGTGTGTGTGTGTCAGTGTGTGTGAGTCTGTCAGTGTCCATGTGTGTGTCAATGTGTATCACTGTGTTTGTGGGGGTCAATGTACATCATTGTGTGTGAGTGTGTGTGTATCACTGCGCGTGCGTGGGTCAGTGTGCATCACTGTCTGTGTGTGCCAGTGTGTGTCACTGTGTGTGTGTCAGTGTGTATCACTGTGCGTGTCTGTGTCAGTTTGTATCACTGTGTGTGTGTCAATTTGTGTGCATCACTGTTTGTGTGTGTGTATCACGTTGTGTGTGGTTCAGTTTGTATAACTGTGTGTGTGTGTGTGGGTCAGTGTGTATCACTGAGTGTGTCGCATCAGTGTTCATCACTGTGTGTGTGGGGGTCAGTGTGTATCACTGTGTGTGTGTGGGTCAGTATGTATCACTGTGTGTGTGTGTGTCAATGTGCATCACTGTTTGTGGGGTCACTGTGCATCACTGTGTGTGTGTGGGTCAGTGTGTATCACTGTGTGTGGGTCAGTGTGTATCACTGTGTGTGTGTGTGGGTCACTGTGCATCACTGTCTGTGTTTGTGTATCAGTATATGTGAGTTTGTCAGTGTCCATGTGTGTGTCAGTGTGTATCACTGTCTGTGTCTGTGTGGGTCATTGTGTATCACTGTTTGTGTGTGGGCCAGTATGCATCACTGTGTGTGTGTGTGTGGGGGGGGGGGGGGTCAGTGTGTATCACTGTGTGTGTGTGTATCAGTGTGTGTGAGTCTGTCAGAGTTCTTGTGTGTGTGTCAATGTGTATCACTGTGTGTGTGGGGGTCAGTGTACATCACTGTGTGTGTGTGTGTGTTTCTGTGTGTCAGTGTGCATCACTGTACGTGTGTGGGTCAGTGTGTATCACTGTGTGCGTGTGTGTGTGTGTGTGTGTACCACTGTGTGTGTGTGTGTGTGGGTCAGTGTGTATCACTGTGTGTGTCTGTCAGTGTGTATCACTGTGTGTGTGTGTGTGTGTATATATGTGTGTGTATCGCTGTGTGTGTGTGTGTGGGTCAGTGTGTATCACTGTGTGTGTGAGTGGTGCAGTGTGCATCACTGTGTGCGTGTGTGTGTGGGTTCGTGTGCATCACTGTGTGTGTGGGTCAGTGTATCAATTTGTGTGTGTGTGTATCACAGTGTGTGTGTGGGTCATTGTGTATAAATGTATGTGTGTGTGGGTCAGTGTGTATCACTCTGTATGTGGGATCATTGCGCACCACAGTGTGTGTGTGTGTGTGTATCACAGTGTGTGTGTGTCAGTGTCTATAACTGTGTGTGTGTGTGTGTATCAGTGTGTGTGAGTCTGTCAGTGTCCATATGTGTGTCCGAGTGTATCACCGTGTCTGTGTGTGTTTGTGTGTGTGGGGGGGGGCGGTCAGTGTACATCACCGAGTGTGTGGGACAGAGTGTACCATTGTGTGTGTGTGTGTGCGTCAGTGCGCATCACTATGTGTGTGGGTCTGTGTATCACTGTGTGTGTGTGGTTCAGTGTGTATCACTGTGTGTGTGTGGGTCAGTGTGTATCACTGTGTGTGTGTGTGGGTCAGTGTGTATCACTGTGTGTGTGTGTGCCAGTTTGTGTGAGTCTGTCAGTGTCCATGTGTGTGTCAATGTGTATCACTGTGTTTGTGGGGGTCAGTGTACATCACTGTGTGTGTGTGTGTGTGTGTGCGTGTGTGTATCACTGCGCGTGCGTGGGTCAGTGTGTATCACGGTGTGTGTGTGGGTCAGTGTGTATCAATGTCTGTGTGTGTCAGTGTGTATCACTGTGTGTGTGTCAGTGTGTATCACTGTGTGTGTGTGTGTGTGTGTGTGTATCACATTGTGCGTGGTTCAGTGTGTATAACTGTGTGTGTGTGTGTGGGTCGGTGTGTATCACTGTGTGTGTCGGATATGTGTGCATCACTGTGTGTGTGTGTGTGTGCCAGTGTGTATCACTGTGTGTGTGTGGGTCAGTGTATACCACTGTGTGTGTGTGGGTCAGTGTGCATCACTGTGTGTGTGTGGGTGAGTGTGTATCACTGTGTGTGTGTCAGTGTGTATCATTGTGTGTGTGTGTGTGTCAGTGTGTATCACTTTGTGTGGGTCGGTGTATACCACTGTGTGTGTGGGGGTCAGTGTGCATCACTGTGTGTGTGTGGGTGAGAGTGTATCACTGTGTGTGGGTCAGTGTGTATCACTGTGTGTGTGTGGGTCACTGTGCATCACTGCGTGTGTGTGGGTCAGTGTGTATCAATGTCTGTGTGTGTATGTGTATCAGTGTCTGTGAGTTTGTCAGTGTCCATGTGTGTGTCAAAGTGTATCACTGTGTGTGTGTGTGTGGGTCAGTGTGTATCACTGTTTGTGTGTGGGTCAGTGTGCATCACTGAGTGTGTGTGTGTGTGGGTCAGTGTGCATCACTGTATGTGTGGCTGAGTGTGTATCACTGCGCGTGTGTGGGCCAGTGTGTATCACTGTGTGTGTGTGGGTCAGTATGTATCACTGTGTGTGTGTCAATTTGCATCACTGTTTGTGGGGTCAGTGTGCATCACTGTGCGTGTGTGGGCCAATGTGTATCACTGTGTGTGGGCCAGTGTGCATCACTGTGTGTGTGTGGGGGTCAGTGTGTGTGAGTTTGTCAGTGTCCATGTGTGGGTCAGTGTGTATCACTGTGTGTGTGTGTGTGTCTGTGTGTCTGTGTGTCAGTGTGTGTGAGTCTGTCAGTGTCCATGTGTGTGTCAATGTGTATCAATGTGTTTGTGGGGATCAATGTACATCACTGTGTGTGTGTGAGTGTGTGTGTGTATCACTGCGCGTGCGTGGGTCTGTGTGCATCACTGTCTGTTCGTGTCAGTGTGTATCACTGTGTGTGTGTCAGTGTGTATCACTGTGCGTGTGTGTGTCAGTTTGTATCACTCTGTGTGTGTGTGTGTGTGTGCATCACATTGTTTGTGGTTCAGTGTGTATAACTGTGTGTGTGTGTGTGGATCAGTGTGTATAACTGTGTGTGTGTGTGTGGATCAGTGTGTATCACTGTGTGTGTCGGAACAGTGTGCATCACTGTGTGTGTGTGGGTCAGTTTGTATCACTGTGTGTGTGTGGGTCAGTATGTATCACTGTGTGTGTGTGTCAATGTGCATCACTGTTTGTGGGGTCACTGTGCATCACGGTGTGTGTGTGGGTCAGTGTGTATCACTGTGTGTGGGTCAGTGTGTATCACTGTGTGTGTGTGTGGGTCACCGTGCATCACTGTGCGTGTTTGTGTATCAGTGCGTATGAGTTTGTCAGTGTCCATGTGTGTGTCAGTGTGTATCACTGTCTGTGTCTGTGTGGGTCAGTGTGTATCACTGTGTGTGTGTGTGTGTGTGGGTCAGTGTGCATCACTGTGTGTGTGAGTGTGTGTAGGTCAGTGTGCATCATTGTGTGTGTGTGCATCTGTGTGTGTGAGTCTGTCAGAGTACTTGTGTGTGTTAATGTGTATCACTGTGTGTGTGGGGGTCAGTGTACATCACTGTGTGTGTGTGTGTGTGTGTGTGTGTCTGTGTGTCAGTGTGCATCACTGTGCGTGTGTGGGTCAGTGTGTATCACTGTGTGGGTCAGTGTGTATCACTGTGTGTGTGTGGGTCAGTATGTATCACTGTGTATGCGTGTGTGTCAATTTGTATCACTGTTTGTGGGGTCAGTGTGCATCACTGTGTGTGTGGGTCAATGTGTATCACTGTGTGTGGGCCAGTGTGCATAACTGTGTGTGTGTGTGGGGGTCAGTGTGTGTGAGTTTGTCAGTGTCCATGTGTGGGTCAGTGTGTATCACTGTGTGTGTGTGTGTGTGTGTGTGTGTCTGTGTGTCTGTGTGTCAGTGTGTGTGAGTCTGTCAGTGTCCATGTGTGTGTCAATGTGTATCACTGTGTTTGTGGGGGTCAATGTACATCACTGTGTGTGTGTGAGTGTGTGTGTGTGTGTATCACTGCGCGTGCGTGGGTCAGTGTGCATCACTGTCTGTTTGTGTCAGTGTGTATCACTGTGTGTGTGTCAGTGTGTATCACTGTGCGTGTGTGTGTCAGTTTGTGTCACTGTGTGTGTGTGTGTGTGTGTGTGTGTGTGTGTGTGCATCACATTGTTTGTGGTTCAGTGTGTATAACTGTGTGTGTGTGTGTGGATCAGTGTGTATCACTGTGTGTGTCGGAACAGTGTGCATCACTGTGTGTGTGTGGGTCAGTGTGTATCACTGTGTGTGTGTGGGTCAGTATGTATCACTGTGTGTGTGTGTGTCAATGTGCATCACTGTTTGTGGGGTCACTGTGCATCACTGTGTGTGTGTGGGTCAGTGTGTATCACTGTGTGTGGGTCAGTGTGTATCACTGTGTGTGTGTGGGTCACTGTACATCATTGTGTGTGTTTGTGTATCAGTGTGTATGAGTTTGTCAGTGTCCATGTGTGTGTCAGTGTGTATCACTGTCTGTGTCTGTGTGGGTCAGTGTGTATCACTGTTTGTGTGTGGGTCAGTGTGCATCACTGTGTGTGTGTGTGTGTGCAGGTCAGTGTGCATCACAGTGTGTGTGTGCATCAGTGTGTGTGAGTCTGTCAGAGTACTTGTGTGTGTCAATGTGTATCACTGTGTGTGTGGGGGTCAGTGTGTATCACTTTGTGAGTGTGGGTCCGTGTGTATCAATTTGTGTGTGTGGGCGTCAGTGTGCATCACTGTGTGTGTGTGGGTGAGTGTGTATCACTGTGTGTGTGTCAGTGTGTATCATTGTGTGTGTGTGTCAGTGTGTATCACTTTGTGTGGGTCAGTGTATACCACTGTGTGTGTGGGGGTCAGTGTGCATCACTGTGTGTGTGTGCGTGAGAGTGTATCACTGTGTGTGGGTCAGTGTGCATCACTGTGTGTGTGTGAGTCACTGTGCATCACTGCGTGTGTGTGGGTCAGTGTGTATCAATGTCTGTGTGTGTATGTGTACAAGTGTCTGTGAGTTTGTCAGTGTCCATGTGTGTGTCAAAGTGTATCACTGTGTGTGTGTGTGGGTCAGTGTGTATCACTGTTTGTGTGTGGGTCAGTGTGCATCACTGAGTGTGTGTGTGTGAGTCAGTGTGCATCACTGTATGTGTGGCTGAGTGTGTATCACTGCGCGTGTGTGGGCCAGTGTGTATCACTGTGTGTGTCTGGGTCAGTCTGTATCACTGTGTGTGTGTGTGTGTGCCAATTTGCATCACTGTTTGTGGGGTCAGTGTGCATCTCTGTGTGTGTGGGTCAATGTGTATCACTGTGTGTGGGCCAGTGTGCATCACTGTGTGTGTGTGGGGGTCAGTGTGTGTGAGTTTGTCAGTGTCCATGTGTGGGTCAGTGTGTATCACTGTGTGTGTGTGTGTGTGTGTGTGTGTGTGTCAGTGTGTGTGAGTCTGTCAGTGTCCATGTGTGTGTCAATGTGTATCACTGCGTTTGTGGGGGTCAATGTACATCACTGTGTGTGTGTGAGTGTGTGTGTGTGTGTGTGTGTATCACTGCGCGTGCGTGGGTCAGTGTGCATCACTGTCTGTTTGTGTCAGTGTGTATCACTGTGTGTGTGTGTCAGTGTGTATCACTGCGTGTGTGTGTCAGTGTGTATCACTGTGTGTGTGGTGTGTGTGTGTGTATATGTGTGTGTATCACTGTGTGTGTGTGTGGGTCAATGTGTATCACTGTGTGTGTGTGAGTGGTGCAGTGTGCATCACTGTGTGCGTGTGTGTGTGGGTTCGTGTGCATCACTGTGTGTGTGGGTCAGTGTATCACTTTGTGTGTGTGTGTATCACAGTGTGTGTGTGGGTCATTGTGTATAACTGTATGTGTCTGTGGGTCAGTGTGTATCACTGTGTATGTGGGATCATTGTGCATCACTGTGTGTGTGTGTGTCTGTATCACAGTGTGTGCGTGTCTGTATCACAGTGTGTGTGTGTGTCTGTGTCAGTGTATATCAGTCTGTGTGTGTGTCACAGTGTGTGTGTGTGTATCACAGTGTGTGTGTGTGTGTCAGTGTCTATAACTGTGTGTGTGTGTGTGGGTGGGTCAGTGTGTATCACTGTGTGTATGTGGGTCAGTGTGTATCACTTTGTGAGTGTGGGTCCGTGTGTATCAATGTGTGTGTGTGGGTGAGTGTGTATCACTGTGTGTGTGTTAGTGTGTATCATTGTGTGTGTGTGTGTCAGTGTGTATCACTTTGTGTGGGTCAGTGTATACCACTGTGTGTGTGGGGGTCAGTGTGCATCACTGTGTGTGTGTGGGTGAGAGTGTATCACTGTGTGTGGGTCAGTGTGTATCACTGTGTGTGTGTGGGTCACTGTGCATCACTGCGTGTGTGTGGGTCAGTGTGTATCAATGTCTGTGTGTGTATGTGTACAAGTGTCTGTGAGTTTGTCAGTGTCCATGTGTCTGTTAAAGTGTATCACTGTGTGTGTGTGTGTGTGTGGATCAGTGTGTATCACTGTTTGTGTGTGGGTCAGTGTGCATCACTGAGTGTGTGTGTGTGAGTCAGTGTGCATCACTGTATGTGTGGCTGAGTGTGTATCACTGCGCGTGTGTGGGCCAGTGTGCATCACTGTGTGTGTGTGTGTCTGTGTCAATGTATATCAGTCTGTGTGTGTGTCACAGTGTGTGTGTGTGTGTGTGTGTGTGTGTATCACAGTGTGTGTGTGTGTCAGTGTCTATAACTGTGTGTGTGTGTGTGGGTGGGTCAGTGTGTTTAACTGTGTGTATGTGGGTCAGTGTGTATCACTTTGTGAGTGTGGGTCCGTGTGTATCAATGTGTGTGTGTGGGCGTCAGTGTGCATCACTGTGTGTGTGTTAGTGTGTATCATTGTGTGTGTGTGTGTGTGTCAGTGTGTATCACTTTGTGTGGGTCAGTGTATACCACTGTGTGTTTGGGGGTCAGTGTGCATCACTGTGTGTGTGTGGGTGAGAGTGTATCACTGTATGTGGGTCAGTGTGTATCACTGTGTGTGTGTGGGTCACTGTGCATCACTGCGTGTGTGTGGGTCAGTGTGTATCAATGTCTGTGTGTGTATGTGTACAAGTGTCTGTGAGTTTGTCAGTGTCCATGTGTGTGTCAAAGTGTATCACTGTGTGTGTGTGTGTGTGTGTGGGTCAGTGTGCATTACTGAG
>NW_027590185.1:482500-502500 GCF_964213995.1 Mustelus asterias
TGTATGTGGCTGTGGGTCAGTGTGTATCACTGTGTATGTGGGATCATTGTGCATCACTGTGTGTGTGTGTGTCTGTATCACAGTGTGTGTGTGTCTGTGTCAGTGTATATCAGTCTGTGTGTGTGTCACAGTGTGTGTGTGTGTGTGTATCACAGTGTGTGTGTGTGTCAGTGTCTATAACTGTGTGTGTGTGTGTGTGTGTATGTGTGTGTGTGTGGGTGGGTGTGTTTGTGGGTGTGTGTATATCACAGAGTCTGTGTGGGCCGGTGTGCATAACTGTGTTCGGGGGTGGGTCAGTGTGTATCACTGTGTGTGTGGGATCAGTGTGCATCGCTGTGTGTGTGGGGGTCAGTGTACATCACTGTGTGTGTGTGTGTGTGTGTGTGTGTGTCAGTGTGAATCACTGTGCGTGTGTGGGTCAGTGTGTATCACTGTGCGTGTGTGGGTCAGTGTGTATCAGTGTCTGTGTGTGTCAGTGTGTATCACTGTGTGTGTGTGTCAGTGTGTATCACTGTGTGTGTGTGTGTGTGTGTGTGTGTGTGTGTGTGTGGGTGCGTGGGTGTGTTTGTGGGTGTGTGTATATCACAGAGTCTGTGTGGGCCGGTTTGCATAACTGTGTTCGGGTGTGGGTCAGTGTGTATCACTGTGTGTGTGGGATCAGTGTGCATCGCTGTGTGATTGTGTGTGTCAGTGTGTATCACTTTGTGTGGGTCAGTCTATACCACTGTGTGTGTGTGGATCACTGTGCATCACGTGTGTATGGATCAGTGTGCATCACTGTGTGTGTGTGTATCAGTGTGTGTGAGTCTGTCAGTGTCCATGTGTGTGTCAGTGTGTACCACTGTGTGTGTGCCACTGTGCATCACTGTGTGTGTGTGGGCCATTGTGTGTCACTGTGTGTGTGTGGGTCAGTGTGTATCACTGTGTGTGTGTGTGTGGGTCAGTGGTTGTCACTGTGTGTGTGTGTGTGAGTCCGTGTGCATCACTGTGTGTGTGTAGGTCAGTGTGTATCACTGTGTGTGTGTGAGTCAGTGTGTATCACTGTGTGTGTGTGTCACTGTGCATCACTGTTTGCGGGGTCAGTGTGCATCACTGTGTGTGTGGGGGGGGGTCAGTGTGCATCACTGTGTGTGTGGGTGAGTGTGTATCACTGCGTGTGTGTGCGTGTGTGTTTGTGTCAGTGTACGTGAGTCTGTCAGTGTCCATGCGTGTGTCAGAGTGTACCACTGTGTGTATGTGGGTCAGTGTTTATCACTATGTGTGTGTGTGTGTGTGTGTGTGTGTGGGTGCGTGGGTGTGTTTGTGGGTGTGTGTATATCACAGAGTCTGTGTGGGCCGGTTTGCATAACTGTGTTCGGGTGTGGGTCAGTGTGTATCACTGTGTGTGTGGGATCAGTGTGCATCGCTGTGTGATTGTGTGTGTCAGTGTGTATCACTTTGTGTGGGTCAGTCTATACCACTGTGTGTGTGTGGATCACTGTGCATCACGTGTGTATGGATCAGTGTGCATCACTGTGTGTGTGTGTATCAGTGTGTGTGAGTCTGTCAGTGTCCATGTGTGTGTCAGTGTGTACCACTGTGTGTGTGCCACTGTGCATCACTGTGTGTGTGTGGGCCATTGTGTGTCACTGTGTGTGTGTGGGTCAGTGTGTATCACTGTGTGTGTGTGTGTGGGTCAGTGGTTGTCACTGTGTGTGTGTGTGTGAGTCCGTGTGCATCACTGTGTGTGTGTAGGTCAGTGTGTATCACTGTGTGTGTGTGAGTCAGTGTGTATCACTGTGTGTGTGTGTCACTGTGCATCACTGTTTGCGGGGTCAGTGTGCATCACTGTGTGTGGGGGGGGGGTCAGTGTGCATCACTGTGTGTGTGGGTGAGTGTGTATCACTGCGTGTGTGTGCGTGTGTGTTTGTGTCAGTGTACGTGAGTCTGTCAGTGTCCATGCGTGTGTCAGAGTGTACCACTGTGTGTATGTGGGTCAGTGTTTATCACTATGTGTGTGTGTGTGGGTCACTGTGCATCACTATGTATGTGTGTGTGTGTGTGTGTGTGTTTCAGTGTGTACCACTGTGTGTGTGTGTGGGGGGGTCAGTGCGTATCACTGTGTGTGTGGGTTAGTGTGCATCGCTTTGAGTGCGTGTGTGTCAGTGTGTATCACTGTGTGTGTGTGGGTCAGGTTGTATCATTGTGTGTGTGTGGGTCAGTGTGTATCACTGTGTGTGTGTGTGTGTGGGAGGGTCAGTTTGCATCACTGTGTGTGTGGGTCAGTGTATCACTTGTGTGTGTGGGTCAGTGTGTATCACTGTGTGTGTGTGTGTGTGTGTGAGTCTGTCATCTCCATGTGTGTGACAGAGTGTATCACTGTGTGTGTGTGTGTGTGTGTGTGTGTGTGGGAGGGGGAGTCAGTGTCTATCACTGTGTGTGGGGGGGTCAGTGTACAGGACTGCGTGTGTGCATCACTTTGAGTGCGTGTGTGTCAGTGTGTATCACTGTCTGTGTGTGGGTCAGTGTGTATCACTGTGCGTGTGGGCGTCAGTGTGTACCACTGTCTGTGTGTGTCAGTGTGTATCACTGTGTGTGTGGGTCAGTGTGTATCACTGTGTGTGTGTGTGTGTGTGTGTGTGTGTGTGTGTCAGTGTGTATCGCTGTGTGTGTGGGGGGTCAGTGTGTATCACTCTGTGTGTGTGTGTGGGTGTGTGTGTATGTGTGCGTGTGTGTATATCACAGTGTCTGTGTGGGCCAGTGTGTATAACTGTGTTTGGGTGTGGGTCAGTGTGCATCACTGTGTGTGTGGGATCAGTGTGCATCGCTTTGTGTGTGTGTGTCAGTGTGTATCACTTTGTGTGGGTCAGTGTATACCACTGTGTGTGTGTGGATCACTGTGCATCACGTGTGTATGGATCAGTGTGCATCACTGTGTGTGTGTGTGTGTATCAGTGTGTGTGAGTCTGTCAGTGTCCATGTGTGTGTCAGTGTGTACCACTGTGTGTGTGCCACTGTGCACCACTGTGTGTGTGTGGGTCAGTGTGTTTCACTGTGTGTGTGTGGGTCAGTGTGTATCACTGTGTGTGTGTGTGTGTGTGGTCAGTGGTTATCACTGTGTGTGTGTGTGTGAGTCTGTGTGCATCACTGTGTGTGTGTGTGTCACTGTGTATCACTTTGTGTGGGTCAGTGTATACCACTGTGTGTGTGTGGATCACTGTGCATCACGTGTGTATGGATCAGTGTGCATCACTGTGTGTGTGTGTGTATCACTGTGTGTGAGTCTGTCAGTGTCCATGTGTGTGTCAGTGTGTACCACTGTGTGTGTGCCACTGTGCATCACTGTGTGTGTGTGGGTCAGTCTGTGTCACTGTGTGTGTGTGAGTCTGTGTGCATCACTGTGTGTGTGTAGGTCAGTGTGTATCACTGTGTGTGTGTGGGTCAGTGTGTATCACTGTGTGTGTGTGTCACTGTGCATCACTGTTTGTGTGGTCAGTGTGCATCACTGTGTGTGTGGGGGGGTCAGTGTGCATCACAGTGTGTGTGGGTGAGTGTGTATCACTGCGTGTATGTTTGTGTCAGTGTATGTGAGTCTGTCAGCGTCCATGCGTGTGTCAGAGTGTATCACTGTGTGTATGTGGGTCAATGTTTATCACTGTGTGTGTGTGTGTGTATGTGACTGTGCATCACTATGTGTGTGTGTGTGTGTGTGTGTGTGTTTCAGTGTGTACCACTGAGTGTGCGTGTGTGTGTGTGGGTCAGTGCGTATCACTGTGTATGTGGGTTAGTGTGCATCACTTTGAGTGCGTGTGTGTCAGTGTGTATCACTGTGCGTGTGTGGGTCAGTGTGTATCACTGTGCGTGTGTGGGTCAGTGTGTATCACTGTCTGTGTGTGTCAGTGTGTATCACTTTGTGTGTGTGTGTCTGTGTATAACTGTGTCTGTGTGTCAGTGTGTATCACTGAGTGTGTGTGTGTGTGGTGTGTGTGTGTGTGTGTATAAAACTGTATCTGTGTGTCAGTGTGAATCACTGTGTGTGTGTGTGTGTGTGTGTGTGTGTGTGTGTGTGGGTGTATATCACAGTGTGTGTGTGCGTCAGTGTGTATAACTGTCTGGGTGTGGGTCAGTGTGCATCACTGTGTGTGTGTATCAGTGTGTGTGAGTCTGTCTGTGTTCATGTGTGTGTCAATGTTCATCACTGTGTGTGGGGGTCAGTGTACATCACTGTGTGTGTGTGTGTGTATGTGTGTGTGTCAGTGTGAATCACTGTGCGTATGTGGGTCAGTGTGTATGATTGTGCGTGTGTGGGTCAGTGTGTATCACTGTCTGTGTGTGTCAGTGTGTATCACTGTCTGTGTGTGTGTCTGTGTATAACTGTGTCTGTGTGTCAGTGTGTATCACGGCGTGTGTGTGTGTGTGTGTGTGTGTGTGTGTGTGTGTGGGTTTGTGTATATCACAGTGTCTGTGTGGGCCAGTGTGTATAAGTGTGTGTGGGTGTTGGTCAGTGTGTATCATTGTGTGTGTGGGATCAGTGTGCATCGCTGTGTGTGTGTGTGTGTGTGTGTGTCAGTGTGTATCACTTTGTGTGGGTCAGAGTATACCACTTTGTGTGTGTGGATCACTGTGCATCACGTGTGTATGGATCAATGTTCATCACTGTGTGTGTGTGTATCAGTGTGTGTGAGACTGTCAGTGTCCATGTGTGTGTCAGTGTGTACCATTGTGTGTGTGCCACTGTGCATCACTGTGTGTGTGTGGGTCAGTGTGTGTCACTGTGTTTATGTGGATCAGTGTGTATCACTGTGTGTGTGTGTGGGTCAGTGGTTATCACTGTGTGTGTGTGTGAGAATCTGTGTGCATCACTGTGTGTGTGTAGGTCAGTGTGTATCACTGTTTGTGTGTGGGTCAGTGTGTATCACTGTGTGTGTCACTGTGCATCACTGTTTGTGGGGTCAATGTGCATCACTGTGTGTGTGTGTGGGTCACTGTGCATCACTGCGTGTGTGTGGGTTAGTGTGTTTCAGTGTGTGTGTGTGTGTGTGGATCAGAGCTTATCACTGTGTGTGTGTATGGGTTAGTGTGCATCGTGTGTGTTTGTGTGTTGGTCACTGTGTATCACTGTGTGTGTATGGGTCAGTGTGTATCACTGTATGTGTGTGGGTCAGTGAATATCACTGTGTGTGCGTTTGTGGGACAGTGTGCATCACTGTGTATGTGTGTGTGTCAGTGTGCATCAATGTGTGTTTGTGGGTCAGTGTGTGTGGGTTAGTGTGCAACACTGTGTGTGTGTGGGTCAGTGTGCATCACTGTGTGTGTATGTCAGTGTGTATCACAGTGTGTGTGCGTGTGTGGGTGTGTATGTGTGGGTCAGTGTGTCTCACTGTGTGTGTCGGTCAGTGTGTATCAATGTGTGTGTGGGTGTGTGTGTGTGTCAGTGTTTATATAACTGTGTGTGTGGGTCAGTGTGTATCACTGTGTGTGTGTGTGTGTATCACTGTGTGTGTGTGTGTGTGTGTATCGCTGTGTGTGAGTGGGGGGGGGGTGGTCAGTGTGCATCACTGTGTGTGTGGGTGAGTGTGTATCACTGCGTGTGTGTGTGCGTGTGGGTGGGTGTATATCACAGTGTGTGTGTGCGTCAAAGTGTATAACTGTGTTTGTGTGTGTGTATGTGGGTCACTGTGTATCACTGTCTGTGTTTGTGTATCAGTATATGTGAGTTTGTCAGTGTCCATGTGTGTGTCAGTGTGTATCACTGTCTGTGTCTGTGTGGGTCATTGTGTATCACTGTTTGTGTGTGGGCCAGTATGCATCACTGTGTGTGTGTGTGGGGGGGTCAGTGTGCATCACTGTGTGTGTGTGTATCAGTGTGTGTGAGTCTGTCAGAGTTCTTGTGTGTGTGTCAATGTGTATCACTGTGTGTGTGGGGGTCAGTGTACATCACTGTGTGTGTGTGTGTGTGTGTTTCTGTGTGTCAGTGTGCATCACTGTACGTGTGTGGGTCAGTGTGTATCACTGTGTGTGTGTGTGTGTGTGTGTGGGTCAGTGTGTACCACTGTGTGTGTGTGTGTGTGGGTCAGTGTGTATCACTGTGTGTGTCTGTCCGTGTGTATCACTGTGTGTGTGTGTGTGTGTGTGTATATATGTGTGTGTATCGCCGTGTGTGTGTGTGTGGGTCAGTGTGTATCACTGTGTGTGTGAGCGGTGCAGTGTGCATCACTGTGTGCGTGTGTGTGTCGGATATGTGTGCATCACTGTGTGTGTGTGTGTGTGCCAGTGTGTATCACTGTGTGTGTGTGTGTGTGTGTGTGTGTGTGTGTATCACATTGTGTGTTTGTTTGTGTGTGTGTCAATTTGCATCACTTTGTGTGGGTCAGTGTATACCACTGTGTGTGTGTGGGTCAGTGTGCATCACTGTGTGTGTGTGGGTGAGTGTGTATCACTGTGTGTGTGTCAGTGTGTATCATTGTGTGTGTGTGTGTGTCAGTGTGTATCACTGTGTGTGTGTGGGTCAGTATGTATCACTGTGTGTGTGTTTGTGTGTGTGTCAATTTGCATCACTTTGTGTGGCTCAGTGTATACCACTGTGTGTGTGGGTGAGAGTGTATCACTGTGTGTGGGTCACTGTGTATCACTGTGTGTGTGTGGGTCACTGTGCATCACTGCGTGTGTGTGGGTCAGTGTGTATCAATGTCTGTGTGTGTATGTGTATCAGTGTCTGTGAGTTTGTCAGTGTCCATGTGTGTGTCAAAGTGTATCACTGTGTGTGTGTGTGTGGGTCAGTGTGTATCACTGTTTGTGTGTGGGTCAGTGTGCATCACTGAGTGTGTGTGTGTGTGGGTCAGTGTGCATCACTGTATGTGTGGCTGAGTGTGTATCACTGCGCGTGTGTGGGCCAGTGTGTATCACTGTGTGTGTGGGTCAGTATGTATCACTGTGTGTGTGTGTGTGTGTGTGTGTATATGTGTGTGTATCGCTGTGTGTGTGTGTGTGGATCAGTGTGTATCACTGTGTGTGTGTGAGTGGTGCAGTGTGCATCACTGTGTGCGTGTGTGTGTGGGTTAGTGTGCATCACTGTGTGTGTGGGTCAGTGTATCACTTTGTGTGTGTGTGTGTATCACAGCGTGTGTGTGGGTCATTGTGTATAACTGTATGTGTGTGTGGGTCAGTGTGTATCACTCTGTATGTGGGATCATTGTGCACCACAGTGTGTGTGTGTGTTTGTGTGTATCACAGTGTGTGTGTGTGTGTCAGTGTATATCAGTCTGTGCGTGTGTGTGTGTGTCACTGTGTGTGTGTGTGTATCACAGTGTGTGTGTGTGTGTGTCACTGTGTGTGTGTGTGTGTGTATCACAGTGTGTGTGTGTGTCAGTGTCTATAACTGTGTGTGTGTGTGTGTGTATCAGTGTGTGTGAGTCTGTCAGTGTCCATATGTGTGTCCGAGTGTATCAGCGTGTCTGTGTGTGTTTGTGTGTGTGTGGGGGGGGGCGGTCAGTGTACATCACCGTGTGTGTGTGGGGCAGAGTGTATCATTGTGTGTGTGTGTGTGCGTCAGTGCGCATCACTATGTGTGTGGGTCTGTGTATCACTGTGTGTGTGTGGTTCAGTGTGTATCACTGTGTGTGTGTGGGTCAGTGTGTATCACTGTGTGTGTGTGTGGGTCAGTGTGCATCACTGTGTGTGTGTGTGCCAGTTTGTGTGAGTCTGTCAGTGTCCATGTGTGTGTCAATGTGTATCACTGTGTTTGTGGGGGTCAGTGTACATCACTGTGTGTGTGTGTGTGTGTGTGTGCGTGTGTGTATCACTGCGCGTGCGTGGGTCAGTGTGTATCACTGTGTGTGTGGGTCAGTGTGTATCAATGTCTGTGTGTGTCAGTGTGTATCACTGTGTGTGTGTCAGTGTGTATCACTGTGTCTGTGTGTGTCAGTGTGTATCACTGTGTGTGTGTGTGTGTGTGTATCACATTGTGCGTGGTTCAGTGTGTATAACTGTGTGTGTGTGTGGGTCGGTGTGTATCACTGTGTGTGTCGGATATGTGTGCATCACTGTGTGTGTGTGTGTGTGTGCCAGTGTGTATCACTGTGTGTGTGTGGGTCAGTATGTATCACAGTGTGTGTGTTTGTGTGTGTGTCAATTTGCATCACTTTGTGTGGGTCAGTGTATACCACTGTGTGTGTGTGGGTCACTGTGCATCACTGTGTGTGTGTGGGTGAGTGTGTATCACTGTGTGTGTGTCAGTGTGTATCATTGTGTGTGTGTGGGTCACTGTGTATCACTGTGTGTGTGTGGGTCACTGTGCATCACTGTGTGTGTTTGTGTATCAGTGTGTATGAGTTTGTCAGTGTCCATGTGTGTGTCAGTGTGTATCCCTGTCTGTGTCTGTGTGGGTCAGTGTGTATCACTGTGTGTGTGGTGTGTGTGTGTGTATATGTGTGTGTATCACTGTGTGTGTGTGTGGGTCAGTGTGTATCACTGTGTGTGTGTGAGTGGTGCAGTGTGCATCACTGTGTGCGTGTGTGGGTGGGTTAGTGTGCATCACTGTGTGTGTGGGTCAGTGTATCACTTTGTGTGTGTGTGTGTATCACAGTGTGTGTGTGGGTCATTGTGTATAACTGTATGTGTCTGTGGGTCAGTGTGTATCACTGTGTATGTGGGATCATTGTGCATCACTGTGTGTGTGTGTGTCTGTATCACAGTGTGTGTGTGTGTCTGTGTCAGTGTATATCAGTCTGTGTGTGTGTCACAGTGTGTGTGTGTGTGTGTGTATCACAGTGTGTGTGTCAGTGTCTATAACTGTGTGTGTGTGTGTGGGTGGGTCAGTGTGTATCACTGTGTGTATGTGGGTCAGTGTGTATCACTTTGTGAGTGTGGGTCCGTGTGTATCAATGTGTGTGTGTGGGCGTCAGTGTGCATCACTGTGTGTGTGTGGGTGAGTGTGTATCACTGTGTGTGTGTCAGTGTGTATCATTGTGTGTGTGTGTGTCAGTGTGTATCACTTTGTGTGGGTCAGTGTATACCACTGTGTGTGTGGGGGTCAGTGTGCATCACTGTGTGTGTGTGGGTGAGAGTGTATCACTGTGTGTGGGTCAGTGTGTATCACTGTGTGTGTGTGGGTCACTGTGCATCACTGCGTGTGTGTGGGTCAGTGTGTATCAATGTCTGTGTGTGTATGTGTACAAGTGTCTGTGAGTTTGTCAGTGTCCATGTGTGTGTCAAAGTGTATCACTGTGTGTGTGTGTGTGGGTCAGTGTGTATCACTGTTTGTGTGTGGGTCAGTGTGCATCACTGAGTGTGTGTGTGTGGGTCAGTGTGCATCACTGTGTGTGTGTGGGTGAGAGTGTATCACTGTGTGTGGGTCAGTGTGTATCAATGTCTGTGTCTGTATGTGTACAAGTGTCTGTGAGTTTGTCAGTGTCCATGTGTGTGTCAAAGTGTATCACTGTGTGCGTGTGTGTGTGGCTCAGTGTGTATCACTGTTTGTGTGTGGGTCAGTGTGCATCACTGAGTGTGTGTGTGTGGGTCAGTGTGCATCACTGGATGTGTGGCTGAGTGTGTATCACTGCGCGTGTGTGGGCCAGTGTGTATCACTGTGTGTGTGTGGGTCAGTATGTATCACTGTGTGTGTGTGTGTGTCAATTTGCATCACTGTTTGTGGGGTCACTGTGCATCACTGTGTGTGTGTGGGTCAGTGTGTATCACTGTGTGTGGGCCAGTGTGCATCACTGTGTGTGTGTGGGGGTCAGTGTGTGTGAGTCTGTCAGTGTCCATGTGTGTGTCAATGTGTATCACTGTGTGTGTGGGGGTCAGTGTACATCACTGTGTGTGTGTGTGTGTGTGTGTTTCTGTGTGTCAGTGTGCATCACTGTACGTGTGTGGGTCAGTGTGTATCACTGTGTGTGTGTGTGTGTGTGTGTGGGTCAGTGTGTACCACTGTGTGTGTGTGTGTGGGTCAGTGTGTATCACTGTGTGTGTCTGTCCGTGTGTATCACTGTGTGTGTGTGTGTGTGTGTGTATATATGTGTGTGTATCACTGTGTGTGTGTGTGGGTCAGTGTGTATCACTGTGTGTGTGTGAGTGGTGCAGTGTGCATCACTGTGTGCGTGTGTGTGTGGGTTAGTGTGCATCACTGTGTGTGTGGGTCAGTGTATCACTTTGTGTGTGTGTGTATCACAGTGTGTGTGTGGGTCATTGTGTATAACTGTATGTGTCTGTGGGTCAGTGTGTATCACTGTGTATGTGGGATCATTGTGCATCACTGTGTGTGTGTGTCTGTATCACAGTGTGTGTGTGTGTCTGTGTCAGTGTATATCAGTCTGTGTGTGTGTCACAGTGTGTGTGTGTGTATCACAGTGTGTGTGTGTGTCAGTGTCTATAACTGTGTGTGTGTGAGTGGGTGGGTCAGTGTGTATCAATGTCTGTGTCTGTATGTGTACAAGTGTCTGTGAGTTTGTCAGTGTCCATGTGTGTGTCAAAGTGTATCACTGTGTGTGTGTGTGTGTGGGCCAGTGTGTATCACTGCTTGTGTGTTGGTCAGTGTGCATCACTGAGTGTGTGTGTGTGGGTCAGTGTGCATCACTGGATGTGTGGCTGAGTGTGTATCACTGCGCGTGTGTGGGCCAGTGTGTATCACTGTGTGTGTGTGGGTCAGTATGTATCACTGTGTGTGTGTGTGTGTGTGTGTGTCAATTTGCATCACTGTTTGTGGGGTCAGTGTGCATCACTGTGTGTGTGGGTCAATGTGTATCACTGTGTGTGGGCCAGTGTGCATCACTGTGTGTGTGTGGGGGTCAGTGTGTGTGAGTCTGTCAGTGTCCATGTGTGTGTCAATGTGTGTCACTGTGTTTGTGGGGGTCAATGTACATCACTGTGTGTGTGTGAGTGTGTGTGTGTGTATCACTGCGCGTGCGTGGGTCAGTGTGTATCACTGTGTGTGTGTCAGTGTGTATCACTGTGCGTGTGTGTGTCAGTTTGTATCACTGTGTGTGTGTGTGTGTGTGTGCATCACATTGTTTGTGGTTCAGTGTGTATAACTGTGTGTGTGTGTGGATCAGTGTGTATCACTGTGTGTGTCGGAACAGTGTGCATCACTGTGTGTGTGTGGGTCAGTGTGTATCACTGTGTGTGTGTGGGTCAGTGTGTATCACTGTGTGTGGGTCAGTGTGTATCACTGTGTGTGTGTGGGTCACTGTGCATCACTGTGTGTGTTTGTGTATCAGTGTGTATGAGTTTGTCAGTGTCCATGTGTGTGTCAGTGTGTATCACTGTCTGTGTCTGTGTGGGTCAGTGTGTATCACTGTTTGTGTGTGGGTCAGTGTGCATCACTGTGTGTGTGTGTGTGTGTGTGTAGGTCAGTGTACATCACTGTGTGTGTGTGCATCAGTGTGTGTGAGTCTGTCAGAGTACTTGTGTGTGTCAATGTGTATCGCTGTGTGTGGGGGGGTCAGTGTACATCACTGTGTGTGTGTGTGTGTGTGTGTGTGTGTGTGTGTGTGTGTGTCTGTGTGTCAGTGTGCATCACTGTGCGTGTGTGGGTCAGTGTGTATCACTGTGTGGGTCAGTGTGTATCACTGGGTGTGTGTGTGTGGGTCAGTGTGTATCACTGCGTGTGTGTGTCAGTGTGTATCACTGTGTGTGTGGTGTGTGTGTGTGTATATGTGTGTGTATCACTGTGTGTGTGTGTGGGTCAGTGTGTATCACTGTGTGTGTGTGAGTGGTGCAGTGTGCATCACTGTGTGCGTGTGTGTGTGGGTTAGTGTGCATCACTGTGTGTGTGGGTCAGTGTATCACTTTGTGTGTGTGTGTATCACAGTGTGTGTGTGGGTCATTGTGTATAACTGTATGTGTCTGTGGGTCAGTGTGTATCACTGTGTATGTGGGATCATTGTGCATCACTGTGTGTGTGTGTGTGTCTGTATCACAGTGTGTGTGTGTGTTTCAGTGTATATCAGTCTGTGTGTGTGCCACAGTGTGTGTGTGTGTGTGTGTGTGTGTGTGTGTGTGTATCACAGTGTGTGTGTGTGTGTGTCAGTGTCTATAACTGTGTGTGTGTGTGTGTGTGTGTGTGTGGGTGGGTGTGTTTGTGGGTGTGTGTATATCACAGAGTCTGTGTGGGCCGGTGTGCATAACTGTGTTCGGGTGTGGGTCAGTGTGTATCACTGTGTGTGTGGGATCAGTGTGCATCGCTGTGTGTGTGGGGGTCAGTGTGCATCACTGTGTGTGTGTGTGTGTGTGTGTGTGTGTGTCAGTGTGAATCACTGTGCGTGTGTGGGTCAGTGTGTATCACTGTGCGTGTGTGGGTCAGTGTGTATCAGTGTCTGTGTGTGTCAGTGTGTATCACTGTGTGTGTGTGTCAGTGTGTATCACTGTGTGTGTGTGCGTGTGTGTGTGTGTGGGTGGGTGGGTGTGTTTGTGGGTGTGTGTATATCACAGAGTCTGTGTGGGCCGGTGTGCATAACTGTGTTCGGGTGTGGGTCAGTGTGTATCACTGTGTGTGTGGGATCAGTGTGCATCGCTGTGTGTTTGCGTGTGTCAGTGTGTATCACTTTGTGTGGGTCAGTGTATACCACTGTGTGTGTGTGGATCACTGTGCATCACGTGTGTATGGATCAGTGTGCATCACTGTGTGTGTGTGTGTATCAGTGTGTGTGAGTCTGTCAGTGTCCATGTGTGTGTCAGTGTGTACCACTGTGTGTGTGCCACTGTGCATCACTGTGTGTGTGTGGGTCATTGTGTGTCACTGTGTGTGTGTGGGTCAGTGTGTATCACTGTGTGTGTGTGTGGGTCAGTGGTTGTCACTGTGTGTGTGTGTGTGTGAGTCCGTGTGCATCACTGTGTGTGTGTAGGTCAGTGTGTATCACTGTGTGTGTGTGAGTCAGTGTGTATCACTGTGTGTGTGTGTCACTGTGCATCACTGTTTGCGGGGTCAGTGTGCATCACTGTGTGTGTGTGGGGGGTCAGTGTGCATCACTGTGTGTGTGGGTGAGTGTGTATCACTGCGTGTGTGTGCGTGTGTGTTTGTGTCAGTGTACGTGAGTCTGTCAGTGTCCATGCGTGTGTCAGAGTGTACCACTGTGTGTATGTGGGTCAGTGTTTATCACTATGTGTGTGTGTGTGGGTCACTGTGCATCACTATGTATGTGTGTGTGTGTGTGTGTGTGTGTTTCAGTGTGTACCACTGTGTGTGTGTGTGGGGGGGGGGGGGGGTCAGTGCGTATCACTGTGTGTATGGGTTAGTGTGCATCGCTTTGAGTGCGTGTGTGTCAGTGTGTATCACTGTGTGTGTGGGTCAGGTTGTATCATTGTGTGTGTGTGGGTCAGTGTGTATCACTGTGTGTGTGTGTGTGGGGGGGTCAGTTTGCATCACTGTGTGTGTGGGTCAGTGTATCACTGTGTGTGTGTGGGTCAGTGTGTATCACTGTGTGTGTGTGTGTGAGTCTGTCAGTCTCCATGTGTGTGACAGAGTGTATCACTGTGTGTGTGTGTGTGTGTGTGTGGGAGGGGGAGTCAGTGTCTATCACTGTGTGTGGGCGGGGTCAGTGTACAGGACTGGGTGTGTGCATCACTTTGAGTGCGTGCGTGTCAGTGTGTATCACTGTGCGTGTGTGGGTCAGTGTGTATCACTGTGCGTGTGGGGGTCAGTGTGTATCACTGTCTGTGTGCGTCAGTGTGTATCACTGTGTGTGTGGGTCAGTGTGTATCACTGTGTGTGTGTGTGTGTGTGTGTGTCAGTGTGTATCGCTGTGTGTGTGGGGGGGGGTCAGTGTGTATCACTCTGTGTGTGTGTGTGGGTGTGTGTGTATGTGTGCGTGTGTGTATATCACAGTGTCTGTGTGGGCCAGTGTGTATAACTGTGTGTGGGTGTGGGTCAGTGTGCATCACTGTGTGTGTGGGATCAGTGTGCATCGCTGTGTGTGTGTGTGTCAGTGTGTATCACTTTGTGTGGGTCAGTGTATACAACTGTGTGTGTGTGGATCACTGTGCAGCACGTGTGTATGGATCAGTGTGCATCACTGTGTGTGTGTGTGTATCAGTGTGTGTGAGTCTGTCAGTGTCCATGTGTGTGTCAGTGTGTACCACTGTGTGTGTGCCACTGTGCACCAATGTGTGTGTGTGGGTCAGTGTGTGTCACTGTGTGTGTGTGGGTCAGTGTGTATCACTGTGTGTGTGTGTGTGTGTGGTCAGTGGTTATCACTGTGTGTGTGTGTGAGTCTGTGTGCATCACTGTGTGTGTGTGGGTCAGTGTGTATCACTGTGTGTGTGTGTCACTGTGCATCACTGTTTTTGGGGTCAGTGTGCATCACTGTGTGTGTGGGGGGGTCAGTGTGCATCACAGAGTGTGTGGGTGAGTGTGTATCACTGCGTGTGTGTTTGTGTCAGTGTATGTGAGTCTGTCAGCGTCCATGCGTGTGTCAGTGTTTATCACTGTGTGTGTGTGTGTGTGTGTGACTGTGCATCACTATGTGTGTGTGTGTGTGTGTGTGTGTTTCAGTGTGTACCACTGAGTGTGTGTGTGTGGGTCAGTGTGTATCACTGTGCGTGTGTGGGTTAGTGTGCATCACTTTGAGTGCGTGTGTGTCAGTGTGTATCACTGTGCGTGTGTGGGTCAGTGTGTATCACTGTGCGTGTGTGGGTCAGTGTGTATCACTGTGTGTGTATGTGTGTGTGTGTGTGTGTGTGTCAGTGTGTATCGCTGTGTGTGTGGGGGGTCAGTGTGCTTCACTGTGTGTGTGGGTGAGTGTGTATCACTGCGTGTGTGTGTGTGTGTGTGTATATCACAGTGTGTGTGTGCGTCAAAGTGTATAACTGAGTGTGTGTGTATGTGGGTCAGTGTGTATCACTGTTTGTGTGTGGGACAGTGTGCATCACTGTGTGTGTGGGGGGTTCAGTGTGCATCACTGTGTGTGTGGGTGAGTGTGTATCACTGCGTGTGTGTGTTTGTGGGTGGGTGTATATCACAGTGTGTGTGTGCGTCAAAGTGTATAACTGTGTGGGTGTGGGTCAGTGTGCATCACTGTGTGTGTGTGGGTCCGTGTGTGTCACTGTGTGTGTGTGGGTCAGTGTGTATCACTGTGTGTGTGTGTGGGTCAGTGGTCATCACTGTGTGTGTGTGTGTGTGTGTGAGTCTGTGTGCATCACTGTGTGTGTGTAGGTCAGTGTGTATCACTGTGTGTGTGTGGGCCATGTGTATCACTGTGTGTGTGTGTCACTGTGCATCACTGTTTGTGGGGTCAGTGTGCATCACTGTGTGTGTGGGGGGTCAGTGTGCATCACTGTGAGTGTGGGTGAGTGTGTATCACTGCGTGTGTGTGCGTGTGTGTTTGTGTCAGTGTATGTGAGTCTGTCAGCGTCCATGCGTGTGTCAGAGTGTATCACTGTGTGTATGTGGGTCAGTGTGCATCACTGTGTGTGCGTGTGTGCTGGTCAGTGTGTATCACTGTGTGTGTATTGGTCAGTGTGTTTCACTGTATGTGTGTGCGTCAGTGTGTATCACTGTGTGTTTGTGTATGTGTGTGTGTATCACCGTGTGTGTGTGTGGGTGTGTGTGTGGGTGTCAGTGTGCATCACTGTGTGTGTGTGTGTGGGTCAGTGTGTATCAATGTCTGTGTGTGGGTCACAGTGCATCACTGTGTGTGTGTGGGTCAGTGCGTTTGTGTGTGGGTTAGTGTGCAACACTGTGTGTGTGTGGGTCAGTGTGATCCTCTGTGTGTGCGCGTGTCAGTGTGTATCACTGTGTGTGTGTAGGTCAGTGTATATCACTGTGTGTGTGTGGTTCAGTGTGTATCACTGTGTGTGTCTGTGTGTGTATGTGTCTGTGTATCACTGTGTGTGTGTGTGTTTATGTGTGTGTGTGTGTGTCAGTGTGCATCTGTGTGTGTGTGTGTGAGGGCCAGTGTGTATCACTGTGTGTGTGTGTGTGTCAGTGTGTATCACTGTATGTGTGTGTGTCAGTGTGGATCACTGTGTGTGTGTGTCTCCGTGTGGATCACGGTGTGTGTGTGTGTGTCAGTGTGGATCACTGTGTGTGTGCGTGTATGTGTGGGTGTGGGTGTGTGTGTTACTGTGTGTGTGTGTCAGTGTGCAACACTGTTTGTGTGTGGGTCAGTGTCTATCACTGTGTGTTTGTGGGTCAGTGCGCATCACTCTGTGTGCGTGGGTCAATGTGCATCACTGTGTATGTGTGGGTCAGTGTGCAACACTTTGTGTGTGTTGGTTAGTGTGTGTCACTGTGTGTGTGGGTCAGTGTGTATCACTGTCTGTGTGGGTCAGGTTGCATCACTGGGTCTGTGTGGGTCAGTGTGTCTCAGTGTGTGTGTGTGTGTGGGTCAGCGTTTATCACTGTGTCTGTGTGTGGGTCAGTGTGCATCACTGTGTGTGTATGGGTCAGTGTGTATCTCTGTATGTGTGTGTGTGTGTGTGTGTCACTGTGTGTGTGTGTGTTTGTTTGTGTCAGTGTGTATCACTGTGTGTGTGTGTGGGTCAGTGTGTATCACTGTGTGTGTGTGTCAGTGTCCATGTGTGTGTCAGTGTCTATCACTGTGTGTGTGTGGAGGGGGGGTCAGTGTGTCTTACTGCGTGTGTTACTCAGTGTGTATCACTGTGCGTGTGTGTGTGTGTGTGTGTGTGTGTCAGTGTGTATCACTGTGTGTGTGTGTGACAGTGTGTATCACTGTCTGTGTGTGGGTCTGTGTGCATCACTGTGTGTGTGTGGGTCAGTGTGTGTGTGTGAGTTATTGTGGAACACTCTGTGTGTGTGTGTGGGTTAGTATGCATCACTGTGTGGGTGTGGGTCAATGTATCACTGTGTGTGTGACAGTGTGTATCGCTGTGCGTGTGTGTGTGTGTCAGTGTGTATCACTGTGTGTGTCAGTGTGTATCACTATGTGCGTGTGTGTGTCAGTGTGTGTCACTGTGTGTGTGGGTCAGTGTGTAGCACTGTGTGTGTGTGTCAGTGTGTATCACTGTGTGTGTGTGTCAGTGTGTATCACTGTGTGTGGGGGAGGTCAGTGTGTGTTACCGTGTGTGTGTGGGTCAGTGTGCATCACTGTGTGTGTGTGGGTCAGTGTGTCTCAGTGTGTGTGTGTGTGTAGGTCAGAGTTTACTCTGTGTGTGTGGGTCAGAGTTTATCACTGTGTGTGTGGGTCAGTGTGTATCACTGTGTGTGCGTTTGTGGGTGAGTGTGTATCACTGTGTGTGTGTGTCAGTGTGTATCACTGTGTGTGTGTGTGTGTGTGTGTGTGTGTGTGTGTGTGTGTGTGGGTGTGTTTGTGCGTGTGTGTATATCACAGAGTCTGTGTGGGCCGGTGTGCATAACTGTGTTCGGGTGTGGGTCAGTGTGTATCACTGTGTGGTGGGATCAGTGTGCATCGCTGTGTGTTTGTGTGTGTCAGTGTGTATCACTTTGTGTGGGTCAGTCTATACCACTGTGTGTGTGTGGATCACTGTGCATCACGTGTGTTTGGATCAGTGTGCATCACTGTGTGTGTGTGTGTGTATCAGTGTGTGTGAGCCTGTCAGTGTCCATGTGTGTGTCAGTGTGTACCACTGTGTGTGTGCCACTGTGCATCACTGTGTGTGTGTGGGTCATTGTGTGTCACTGTGTGTGTGTGGGCCAGTGTGTATCACTGTGTGTGTGTGTGGGTCAGTGGTTGTCACTGTGTGTGTGTGTGTGAGTCTGTGTGCATCACTGTGTGTGTGTAGGTCAGTGTGTATCACTGTGTGTGTGTGAGTCAGTGTGTATCACTGTGTGTGTGTGTCACTGTGCATCACTGTTTGCGGGGTCAGTGTGCATCACTGTGTGTGTGTGGGGGGGGGCAGTGTGCATCACTGTGTGTGTGGGTGAGTGTGTATCACTGCGTGTGTGTGCGTGTGTGTTTCTGTCAGTGTACGTGAGTCTGCCAGCGTCCATGCGTGTGTCAGAGTGTACCACTGTGTGTATGTGGGTCAGTGTTTATCACTATGTGTGTCTGTGTGGGTCACTGTGCATCACTATGTGTGTGTGTGTGTGTGTGTGTGTGTGTGTGTTTCAGTGTGTACCACTGTGTGTGTGTGGGGGGAGGGTCAGTGCGTAACACTGTGTGTGTGGGTTAGTGTGCATCACTTTGAGTGCGTGTGTGTCAGTGTGTATCACTGTGTGTGTGTGGGTCAGGTTGTATCATTGTGTGTGTGTGGGTCAGTGTGTATCACTGTGTGTGTGTGTGGGTCAGTGTGTATCACTGTGTGTGTCTGTGTGTATATGTGTCTGTGTATCACTGTGTGTGTGTGTGTGTTTATGTGTGTGTGTGTGTGTGTGTCTGTGTGCATCTGTGTGTGTGTGTGTGTGAGGGCCAGTGTGTATCACTGTGTGTGTGTGTGTGTGTCAGTGTGTATCACTGTATGTGTGTGTGTCAATGTGGATCACTGTGTGTGTGTGTCTCCGTGTGGATCACTGTGTGTGTGTGTGTGTGTGTGTGTGTGTCAGTATGAATCACTGTGTGTGTGCGTGTATGTGTGGGTGTGTGTGTTACTGTGTGTGTGTGTCAGTGTGCAACACTGTTTGTGTGTGGGTCAGTGTCTATCACTGTGTGTTTGTGGGTCAGTGCGCATCACTGTGTGCGTGGGTCAATGTGCATCACTGTGTATGTGTGGGTCAGTGTGCATCACTTTGTGTGTGTTGGTTAGTGTGTGTCACTGTGTGTGGGTCAGTGTGTATCACTGTCTGTGTGGGTCAGGTTGCATCACTGGGTCTGTGTGGGTCAGTGTGTCTCAGTGTGTGTGTGTGTGTGGGTCAGCGTTTATCACTGTGTCTGTGTGTGGGTCAGTGTGCATCACTGTGTGTGTATGGGTCAGTGTGTATCTCTGTATGTGTGTGTGTGTCACTGTGTGTGTGTGTGTTTGTTTGTGTCAGTGTGTATCACTGTGTGTGTGTGTGGGTCAGTGTGTATCACTGTGTGTGTGTATCAGTGTCCATGTGTGTGTCAGTGTCTATCATTGTGTGTGTGTGGAGGGGGGGTCAGTATGTCTTACTGCGTGTGTTACTCAGTGTGTATCACTGTGCGTGTGTGTGTGTGTGTGTGTGTGCGTGTGTGTGAGTGTGTATCACTGTGTGTGTGTGTGACAGTGTGTATCACTGTCTGTGTGTGGGTCTGTGTGCATCACTGTGTGTGTGTGGGTCAGTGTGTGTGTGTGAGTTATTGTGGAACACTGTGTGTGTGTGTGTGTGGGTTAGTATGCATCACTGTGTGGGTGTGGGTCAATGTATCACTGTGTGTGTGTGACAGTGTGTATCGCTGTGCGTGTGTGTGTGTGTCAGTGTGTATCACTGTGTGTGTCAGTGTGTATCACTATGTGCGTGTGTGTGTCAGTTTGTGTCACTGTGTGTGTGGGTCAGTGTGTAGCACTGTGTGTGTGTGTCAGTGTGTATCACTGTGTGTGTATGTCAGTGTGTATCACTGTGTGTGGGGGGGGTGTCAGTGTGTGCTACCGTGTGTGTGTGGGTCAGTGTGCATCACTGTGTGTGTGTGGGTCAGTGTGTCTCAGTGTGTGTGTGTGTAGGTCAGAGTTTATCTCAGTGTGTGTGGGTCAGAGTTTATCACTGTGTGTGTGGGTCAGTGTGTATCACTGTGTGTGCGTTTGTGGGTGAGTGTGTATCACTGTGTGTGTGTGTCAGTGTGTATCACTGTGTGTGTGTGTGTGTGTGTGGGTGGGTGTGTTTGTGGGTGTGTGTATATCACAGAGTCTGTGTGGGCCGGTGTGCATAACTGTGTTCGGGTGTGGGTCAGTGTGTATCACTGTGTGTGTGGGATCAGTGTGCATTGCTGTGTGTTTGTGTGTGTCAGTGTGTATCACTTTGTGTGGGTCAGTCTATACCACTGTGTGTGTGTGGATCACTGTGCATCACGTGTGTTTGGATCAGTGTGCATCACTGTGTGTGTGTGTGTATCAGTGTGTGTGAGTCTGTCAGTGTCCATGTGTGTGTCAGTGTGTACCACTGTGTGTGTGCCACTGTGCATCACTGTGTGTGTGTGGGTCATTGTGTGTCACTGTGT